>NC_054840.1:30905708-30910259 GCF_018345385.1 Vulpes lagopus | reverse complement strand
GCGAAGAAAGTCCCGTTATAGATGTGTCGGTTTTGCCCCCCAAAGGCTCTGCGCATCTGTGAAAGCCACCTTGGGTTGGGGTTTTGGATGTCCTCCCCCAACCCCCCTGCGAACCCGGCTCCCAACAGGCCCACCCCCATGCTTTCGGTTTTTTGCGGTAAGTGGGAAAAGTCCCGGGCCCCGAAGTGCTCCAAGCCCCCACGATTTTATTTTTTTTTCCCCGTGTGAGCCGGTGCGCATTAATGCCCTCCGAGGAAGGTGAAGCCTTGTCGAAAAAATTTTTTGGGGTTGAGCACACCCCCATCCCTCACGTTGCCACTGCCTGCAGATTATTTTCCCAAAATCTGCACCAGCCCTTTTTGAGGGTTGGAGAGAAGGGAATAAAACAGCCTGGGGGTGTTCCAGTGCAGGAGGGTATTTGGGACTCTGGCTTAGAACGCTGTTAGTTTTTCAGTGCCAGAGGGGGGCCGCTGGGTTTAAAGTGGCTTTGGCTGCTTCCTTTTGTAGGGGTGGTTCGGCAGGCCCCTCCCCTTTGCTGGCGTGTATCCCCGCTCCTTAGTTAAGTGCCGGAAGAGGGTTTTGTGAAGAGTTGGAATGACAGGGTTCTCCCCCGGTTTCGACTCAAGCAGACATTGCAAAATCCTGTTCAATGAAGTGGTGGGCCGCTTCCCCTCAAAAAATTTTAGAGCATCTGCCGAAACACATTTCCGAGGTTGGGTTTGGGAGTCCCCCCCACATCCTGCCTCCCGAACCCCTCCCAAAGGTAGCCCCATGGTTCCTGAAGTGTTTGGAGAGAGGGGGAAAACCGGCCCCCAAGATAGGCATCCCGTCAAAAAGGGTTTCCTTTATTTTCCCTTTTGAGCCGGGGCGAATCCTGGCCATAGAGAGAAATACTGCCCCTTGTGAAACAATTTTGGAGAGTTGGTCCCCTCAGTCCTCACAGTTGCCACTGCCGCAGAAAATTTTTAACATCGCCCCCGCCTTTTTCGAGGGTGAGACGCGGGAATAAGAGCCGGAGGGTGCTCCCGCAAGTGTGTGGTATTCGGGTACCCCTTGCTTAAAACCGTTCGTTCCATGCCCCCGGAAGAGCTAATTGAAAAGTGGGTTTTAGGCGTGCTTCTTGTGAGTGGTTCAGGGGGGGTCCCCAAATTTTGACGCCCCAGCGTAGGTCCCGCATCCTTTTTAGGTGCCGGAAGAGGGGTGTGAAGGCTGTGGGAAATGACAGGGTTTCCCCAGGGGTATTGATCCAAAGCAGCATTGCAAAGTCCTTGTTCTGGAGTGAGCTGGTCCCAGCCCCCCAAAAAATTTGCGCTCTGTGAAAGATACACCTTCCGAGAGTTGGGCTTAGGATGTCCCCCCCCATCCTGCCTGCCGAACCGGTCTAAAGGCTTTCCCCGATGCGTTTCCTAAGGTTGTGAAGGAAAGGGAAAATCCGGCCACAAAACTGTGCATCCCGTCAAAACCCCCGATTTTAATTTCCCGTTGGGGGCCCGGTGCGAATCCAAGGCCATGAGAGAATGCTGAACCCTTTTCCAAAGCAAAATTTCTTGGGGGTTGACACCCCCTCCCCCCGTTGCACATGCCTGAGAACGGTTTCCCATTGACCATATTTGTCAGGGCTTGTGAGAGCAAGGGGAATAGCAGGACTGGGGGGGTTTCCCCTGCAGTGGAGTGGTATTCTGGGGCCCCCCGGCTTTAGAAGCTGTTGTTCTCAGCCGGGAACCAGCTTGGTGGTTTTAGGCGTGCTTCCCTTTTGCGAGCGAGTTTGGGGGGACCCTCCCCCTTCTGATGCCCCTAGAATAGGTCCCGCTCCTTTTTAGGGCCGGGAAGGGGTTTTGTGAGGCTGTGGGGTGCGGATTCCCTGGTTATCTCTCAAAGCGACATTGCAAACGTCCCCGTTTCCCTGGTGTGCTGCCGCTCCCATCAAAGGGTTAGCGCTTGCCTGCAAAAAATAAAAACTTGAAGGGTTTTGGTTTTGGACTCCCCCCAATCTGCCTCATACCCGCTCCCAAAAGGCCTACCCCGAATTTCCGAAGTGTTGTGAAGGTAAGTGGAAACCCCGGCCACAAAATCTCCAAGCTAAAAAGCGATTTCCAGTATTTCCTGTTTTCCAGTGCGAATTAATGCCAAAAAGGGAAATTTGCTGAACCCTTGTCGAAAGCAATTACCTTGAGAGTTTTAGTCCCCTCAGTCTAAGTTGACCCTGCGCGAAAGGTTTCCCATCTGCACCCCAGCCCTTTTTCAAGGGTTTTAGACGAAGTGGAATAAAAAAAACCCGGGGGTGTCTCCAGCCAGGGGTGGTTTTTTGGGGATCCTTTAAATGCGTTCGTTTCAGTGCCCCAGGAAGCCTGTGAAAAGGGTTTTACGTTTCTTTGTTGGTGAGTGAGTTCCCGGGGAGGAGCCCCCCCGCATTCTGCGCCTAGCGTAGGGCCCAGCAAAATTAGTTTGTTGGGAAAAAGGGGTTTTGGAAAAAAAATTTGGGAAATGAAAAGGGTTCTTCAGGTTACTGATCTCAATGCGAATTGCAAAAGTTTTTTTTTAAGAAGGGGGTAGGTTCCCAGCTCCCCTCAAGTGTTGGCAGCATCGCCTGCAAATTATACACACTTCCAAGGTTTGGGTTTTGGCCGTCCCCCCATCCGCCCCGTTTACAAAGCTCCCCGGCCTAGCCCCCTTCGTGGTGAAGGTTGTGAGAGGAAAGTGGAAAGCCCCGGGCCCCCCAAAGGGATCCGCTCCCCCAGGTTTCCTTTTTTCCCTTGTGAGCCGTGCGAAATCCCATGTGCCCAAAAAAGAGAAGCAGCTGAAACATTGTCCGAAAAAAACAATTTCCCTTTGGAAAAGTTGGTCAAAACCCAGTCCCCCCAGTTGCCCCTGGCAGAAAAAAATTTTTACATCGCACCCAGCCCCTTTTCAAAGATTTGGGGAAGCAAGTGGAAAAAGGACCCGGGGGTGTGTCCGCTGCATGGGTGGTTTTTGGGTCCCCTGAATTAGCATGTTACGTTTCGTGCCGAGGAACGCAGCTGTTGAAAACTGGTTGTGGGTGCTTCCTTGTGGGGACTGAGTTCAGGGCTGGGCCCCCCATTTTTCTGATGCCTAGAGTATCCCAGCTCCCTTTTATTAGGTGGGGAAAAAAAGGGTTTTGTGAAGAGCATGGGGTGCGGTTTTTTCCCAGGGTATTGATTCCCCTGCAGGGCATTGCAAAGTCCCTTGTTTAATGAGAGTGTGCCGGTCCCGTCCCCTCAAAAGTTTAGAGCATTGCCTGCAAAAAACACACTTCCCAAGGGGCTTTGGATGTTCCCCCAATCTGCCTGCTCTCCCGGTCCTAAAGGCCCATCCCCATGGTTCTGAATGTTGTGGGGTACGTGGAAAATCCCGCCCCCAAGATAGTGCTCCCTGTCAACCACGATTCCTGTCTTTGTGAGCCAGGTGCGAATACTAAGTCCCCGAAGGGGTTGCTGAACGTATCCAAAAACAATTATTGGGGAGTTTAGCTCACCTCAGTCGCCTCACAGTTTGCACACGTCTGTAGAAAGAGTTTGCAACATCTGCACCACAAGCCCGTTTTGTCAGAGTGCTTGTGAACGCAAGTGGAATAAGCAGACGTGGAGGGTGTCTCCAGCTGAAGAACAGTGAGTGGCATTCTGGGTACCTCCTGGCATAGAACGCTGTGACGTTCTCATGCCAGAGGAACGCAGCTAGTTGAAAGCTGCTTGTAGGCGTGCTTCCTTGTGCGAGCTGAGTTCAGGGCAGGACCCTCCCGCATTCTGACTGGCCCGAAGACATAGGTCCCCGAGCATCCTTATGTCAGGTTCCGGAAGAGGTTGTGTGAAGAGCATGTGTGAAAGAGACAGGATTCCCTCAGGTCACTGATCTCAATGCAGACATTGCAAACGTCCTTGTTCAATGAGAGTGGTAGCTCGGTCCTATCCCCATCAAAGTGTCTACATACATCTGCCTCAAAGCATAACACTCTACCGAGGGTTTGGAGGGCTATGACTGTCCCTCCCACATCCTGCCTGCACGTACACCACGCTCCTAACAGGCCTAGCCCCGATTCGTGGCTGGAGTGTTGTGAGAGGAAAGTGGAAAGTCCCGGCCCACAAACTAGTGCATCCAAGCTCAACCCAGTGATTTCCTAGTATTTCCCTTGTGAGTCACGTGAGAAATCCTATGTGCCATAAGAGAGAAGCTAGCTGAACATCTTGTCCGGAAGCAACTTCCTTCGGATATTTATGAGATCAACCCTCAGTCCCTCACAGGTATTGCACACTGCCTGCAGAAAAATTTTCCAACATCTGCAACCACAGCATTTTGTCAGAGCTTGTGAGACGCAAGTGGAATAAGCCGACCTGGAGGGTGTCTCCATCTGCAGTGTAGTGGTATTCTGGGTAACCACATGGATTAGAACACAGGTTACGTTCTCAGAGCCTTAGGAAAAACGCACTAGTTGAATGGCTGGCTTTTGTAGCGTGCTTCCTTGTGTTGAGCTCAGTTCAGGCAGGAGCCTTCCCACAATCCTGACTGCCCTAAGACGTAGTCTCAGCATCCTTAATT